>NW_027671615.1:0-43000 GCF_964165515.1 Mesoplodon bidens | reverse complement strand
TGTAAGAATTTGGTTGTATTTGTGTAATGTTATCTAAATTAATTTTTATAATGGGGTTGAGCTGATGTTCACTACCGTGTTTATGCCACTCTATACACGTTTGATTCCCTTACGGACAAATTTGAATACATAGGAATGAAAATTCATAGTAGTCAGATATATTCCTCTGCAGGGATAATGGGATGTTGTGTCCAGTTCACTGAGCAAGGAGTAGGTCTTGTCTATTACACGTTTGGTTTATGGAATTGTACCTGTGCTAATATCAAACTCTGTTTTTATGCACCACCCCACCTCACCTATCCGTTTAAGCAGGTATAAGAGTTATTTTTTTTTCTAAACGTGAGACTCTGTTCTGTTTTCTAATTCAGCTCATGTGTATCCATGTTTACATACCCTTGATATGAGATATCTTATGATAAGTTTCTTTTTCTCTGTTTCATATTTCACTTAGAAACAACGTACCTAAATCCAGTCATTATGCTGCTAATGGCTTTATGACATTGATTCCATGGCAGAGGGATATTCCATAGTATGTAAGTACCACAACTTCTTTATCTATTTTTTTTTTCTGTCCTTGTATATTTAAGGTGTACTGAAGTTGATTTTGTTGTAAACAGTGCAGCCCTAAAATGTGGTGTGTCTGTTTCTTGTTGATTTTCTGTTTGCCCAATGTAACAGCCCATGAGTGGAAGTACCCTAGGCTCTGTAGCTCTGTTTTGAGATGTTTTAGGAAACACCATGGACTTCTCCAGAGTGGCTCTTGTCAATTTACATCCCGCCCATCATTGTCACAAGACTTCCTGTTCCACACAGCTGTGCTGCCTTTCTAGTGTTTACAATATTTTTTTTTTGCATGTTCTGTTTAACCAGTTGGAAATGAGACTACTTTGTAGTGAGGATTTGCATTGCCCACTTGCTTGGCTGGTCAAAAATGGCTTATACGTGTTTAGATAAATATATTGCGGGAAAACACATACACCATTTTTGGCCAAGTGTATTGTTGTCAAAATTGCACTGCATTTCCTGTGCTTAAAATGCGATTCCAATCTACTTCTTGAAATATGTTTCCTGAAATCCTGCGTCGAATTAACGTCCTCATTGTTTCCCTCCTTCAACAGATTTTGGACGATAGTTGTCCATTATAACTCTGCAGGTTTGTGAATTCTAGAGAACTTGAGCTCAGTTTTTCAACTCACTTTTTTTGTGAGCTGGCCACAAACCCTCAAGATTGCGTCAAGTCATATCTGTGTTCTGGTGCATCACGCTGAGCATTTGGTTTAATATAATTCATGATGGGAAATTAGAGTGGTGTGTGCCCATCCAAATGCTTACAGCATGTCTCTCATTGGTTTCCCCTATTCCCTTTTAAGCTCTGCACAAATTGCAAACTGTGTGAAACAGGAGGTTAAAGGCACTGACTCTCTCGGCGGGGAGATTTATAGTAAAGTGGCTGGAATGGTGAACCTGAGCACAAGGAGATGATAAAGGAGGTGTATTTTAGAAACCTGTCCAGATCACACATTGTCCCATCCTCTGGGTTTCTCATGCATGTTTCAGCTGCAATAAGATTCCCTGGACCCCAGAGAGTTGAGATCCAAGGAATGGGTTGCACGCATTATTGCTTTAAATGGTCTGCATTTGCTCACAAAACCTCACCAATCCTCTCAGCCCCATGTGTCCAGCCTTATGCCTCATCCAGCTGTGGGTGTAGATGTGGTCAGTCCCAATTGCATCAGAGCCCCTTAACGAATTCCGTAAGGATTTCGCTCTTTTTGTGTTGTAGATTGAAATTTATTTTTATAATGGGCTTGAGCTGATTTTCCCTGCCGTGTTTATGCCACTCTATACACTCTTGATTCCCTTACGGAGACATTTCAATACATAGGTATTAAGATTCTTTCTAGTCAGATATATTAATCTGCAGGGAATAGGGGATGCTGCGTTCAGTTCACTGAGCAAGGAGTAGGTCTTGTCTATTACACATTTGTTTTATGGAACGCTACCTGTGCTAATATCAAACTCTGGTTTTATGCATCAAGCCACCTCACCTTTCCCCTAGAGCAGGCATAAGGGTTTTTTTTTTTCCCTAAATGTGGGACTCTGTTCTGTTTTCTAATTCAGCTCATGTGTAGCCATGTTTACCTTCCCTTCATAAGTGATAGCTTATGAGAAGTTTCTTTTTCTGTGTTACTTATTTCCCTTAGAATCATCGTACCTTAATCCAGTCCTTTTGCTGCTACTGTCTTTATGACATTGATTCCATGGCTGTGGGATATCCCGTAGTACGTAAGTACCACAACTTCTTTATCCACTTTTGTCTTTCCTGGCATATTTAAGGTGTACTGAAGTCGATTTTTTTGTAAACAAAGCAGCCCTAAACTTTGGGGTTGTTTTTTCTTGTTGATTTTCAGTTTTTCCCAATGTATACTCCCATGAGTGGGAGTACCCTGAGCTCTGTAGCTCAGTTATCAGCTGTTTTAGGAAACACGATGGACTTGTGCAGAGTGGCTCTTGGCAATTTACGTCCTTCCCATCAGCGTAACAAGTGTCACTGTTCCACACGGCTGTGCTGCATTTCTAGATTTTACATTTTTTTTCGGATGTTCTGTGTGACCAGTGGGAATTGAGATTATTGGTCGTCCGGCTTTGCATTGCCCACTTGATTCATTGGCCAAAATGTGCTTATGCGTGTTTTCTTGAATATATTGAGGAAAAAGCACATAGGCCCTTTTGGACAAGTGCATCATTGTCGAAGTTGTGCCACATTTCCTGGGCTTAAACGCGATTCCTATCTACCTCTTCAAATATGTTGCCTGCAGTCCTGCTTCAATTTCCGGTCCTCCTCGTTTCCTTCACCCAACAGATTTTTGGATGATAGTTGTCCCTTATAACTCTGAAAGTTGGTGAATTCCTGAGACCCTGAGCTCCATTTTTCAACTCGCTTTTTTTCTCAGCTTGCCACAGACCCGTAGGTTTGCTTCAGGCCCTATCTGGGTTCTGAGGCAGCAGAATGAGGTTTCGGTTAACTCTTCTTCATGATGGGAAATTAGATTGCCATATGCCCATCCAAGTGATCACCACAAATCTCTCATTGGTTCCACTTCGTTCCTTTCATCCTGCACACAATTTGTGAAGAGTGTGAAACATGAGGTTAAATGTGCTGATTCTCCAAGAGGGGAGATGAATAGTAAAGTGACTGGAATGGCAAACCCGAGCACAAGGAGAGGAAAAAGGAGGGTTTTATAAAGCGGTCCGGATCACACGTTGTCCCACCCTCTGGGTGTCCCATGCATTTAGTAGCCGTAATAAGATTCCCTTGAATCTAGAGTGTTGGGACCCATGGAATGGGTTGCATGCTTTATTGCTTTAAATGGTCTGCATTTGCTCACAACCTCACCAATGCTCTCAGCCCCAAGTGTCCAGCGTTATGTCTCATCCACCTGTGGGTGTTGATGTGGTCAATCCAGGTTGCTTCAGAGCCCCTGAATGAATTTTGTAAGAATTTGGTTGTATTTGTGTAATGTTATCTAAATTAATTTTTATAATGGGGTTGAGCTGATGTTCACTACCGTGTTTATGCCACTCTATACACGTTTGATTCCCTTACGGACAAATTTGAATACATAGGAATGAAAATTCATAGTAGTCAGATATATTCCTCTGCAGGGATAATGGGATGTTGTGTCCAGTTCACTGAGCAAGGAGTAGGTCTTGTCTATTACACGTTTGGTTTATGGAATTGTACCTGTGCTAATATCAAACTCTGTTTTTATGCACCACCCCACCTCACCTATCCGTTTAAGCAGGTATAAGAGTTATTTTTTTTTCTAAACGTGAGACTCTGTTCTGTTTTCTAATTCAGCTCATGTGTATCCATGTTTACATACCCTTGATATGAGATATCTTATGATAAGTTTCTTTTTCTCTGTTTCATATTTCACTTAGAAACAACGTACCTAAATCCAGTCATTATGCTGCTAATGGCTTTATGACATTGATTCCATGGCAGAGGGATATTCCATAGTATGTAAGTACCACAACTTCTTTATCTATTTTTTTTTCTGTCCTTGTATATTTAAGGTGTACTGAAGTTGATTTTGTTGTAAACAGTGCAGCCCTAAAATGTGGTGTGTCTGTTTCTTGTTGATTTTCTGTTTGCCCAATGTAACAGCCCATGAGTGGAAGTACCCTAGGCTCTGTAGCTCTGTTTTGAGATGTTTTAGGAAACACCATGGACTTCTCCAGAGTGGCTCTTGTCAATTTACATCCCGCCCATCATTGTCACAAGACTTCCTGTTCCACACAGCTGTGCTGCCTTTCTAGTGTTTACAATATTTTTTTTTTGCATGTTCTGTTTAACCAGTTGGAAATGAGACTACTTTGTAGTGAGGATTTGCATTGCCCACTTGCTTGGCTGGTCAAAAATGGCTTATACGTGTTTAGATAAATATATTGCGGGAAAACACATACACCATTTTTGGCCAAGTGTATTGTTGTCAAAATTGCACTGCATTTCCTGTGCTTAAAATGCGATTCCAATCTACTTCTTGAAATATGTTTCCTGAAATCCTGCGTCGAATTAACGTCCTCATTGTTTCCCTCCTTCAACAGATTTTGGACGATAGTTGTCCATTATAACTCTGCAGGTTTGTGAATTCTAGAGAACTTGAGCTCAGTTTTTCAACTCACTTTTTTTGTGAGCTGGCCACAAACCCTCAAGATTGCGTCAAGTCATATCTGTGTTCTGGTGCATCACGCTGAGCATTTGGTTTAATATAATTCATGATGGGAAATTAGAGTGGTGTGTGCCCATCCAAATGCTTACAGCATGTCTCTCATTGGTTTCCCCTATTCCCTTTTAAGCTCTGCACAAATTGCAAACTGTGTGAAACAGGAGGTTAAAGGCACTGACTCTCTCGGCGGGGAGATTTATAGTAAAGTGGCTGGAATGGTGAACCTGAGCACAAGGAGATGATAAAGGAGGTGTATTTTAGAAACCTGTCCAGATCACACATTGTCCCATCCTCTGGGTTTCTCATGCATGTTTCAGCTGCAATAAGATTCCCTGGACCCCAGAGAGTTGAGATCCAAGGAATGGGTTGCACGCATTATTGCTTTAAATGGTCTGCATTTGCTCACAAAACCTCACCAATCCTCTCAGCCCCATGTGTCCAGCCTTATGCCTCATCCAGCTGTGGGTGTAGATGTGGTCAGTCCCAATTGCATCAGAGCCCCTTAACGAATTCCGTAAGGATTTCGCTCTTTTTGTGTTGTAGATTGAAATTTATTTTTATAATGGGCTTGAGCTGATTTTCCCTGCCGTGTTTATGCCACTCTATACACTCTTGATTCCCTTACGGAGACATTTCAATACATAGGTATTAAGATTCTTTCTAGTCAGATATATTAATCTGCAGGGAATAGGGGATGCTGCGTTCAGTTCACTGAGCAAGGAGTAGGTCTTGTCTATTACACATTTGTTTTATGGAACGCTACCTGTGCTAATATCAAACTCTGGTTTTATGCATCAAGCCACCTCACCTTTCCCCTAGAGCAGGCATAAGGGTTTTTTTTTTTTTCCCTAAATGTGGGACTCTGTTCTGTTTTCTAATTCAGCTCATGTGTAGCCATGTTTACCTTCCCTTCATAAGTGATAGCTTATGAGAAGTTTCTTTTTCTGTGTTACTTATTTCCCTTAGAATCATCGTACCTTAATCCAGTCCTTTTGCTGCTACTGTCTTTATGACATTGATTCCATGGCTGTGGGATATCCCGTAGTACGTAAGTACCACAACTTCTTTATCCACTTTTGTCTTTCCTGGCATATTTAAGGTGTACTGAAGTCGATTTTTTTGTAAACAAAGCAGCCCTAAACTTTGGGGTTGTTTTTTCTTGTTGATTTTCAGTTTTTCCCAATGTATACTCCCATGAGTGGGAGTACCCTGAGCTCTGTAGCTCAGTTATCAGCTGTTTTAGGAAACACGATGGACTTGTGCAGAGTGGCTCTTGGCAATTTACGTCCTTCCCATCAGCGTAACAAGTGTCACTGTTCCACACGGCTGTGCTGCATTTCTAGATTTTACATTTTTTTTCGGATGTTCTGTGTGACCAGTGGGAATTGAGATTATTGGTCGTCCGGCTTTGCATTGCCCACTTGATTCATTGGCCAAAATGTGCTTATGCGTGTTTTCTTGAATATATTGAGGAAAAAGCACATAGGCCCTTTTGGACAAGTGCATCATTGTCGAAGTTGTGCCACATTTCCTGGGCTTAAACGCGATTCCTATCTACCTCTTCAAATATGTTGCCTGCAGTCCTGCTTCAATTTCCGGTCCTCCTCGTTTCCTTCACCCAACAGATTTTTGGATGATAGTTGTCCCTTATAACTCTGAAAGTTGGTGAATTCCTGAGACCCTGAGCTCCATTTTTCAACTCGCTTTTTTTCTCAGCTTGCCACAGACCCGTAGGTTTGCTTCAGGCCCTATCTGGGTTCTGAGGCAGCAGAATGAGGTTTCGGTTAACTCTTCTTCATGATGGGAAATTAGATTGCCATATGCCCATCCAAGTGATCACCACAAATCTCTCATTGGTTCCACTTCGTTCCTTTCATCCTGCACACAATTTGTGAAGAGTGTGAAACATGAGGTTAAATGTGCTGATTCTCCAAGAGGGGAGATGAATAGTAAAGTGACTGGAATGGCAAACCCGAGCACAAGGAGAGGAAAAAGGAGGGTTTTATAAAGCGGTCCGGATCACACGTTGTCCCACCCTCTGGGTGTCCCATGCATTTAGTAGCCGTAATAAGATTCCCTTGAATCTAGAGTGTTGGGACCCATGGAATGGGTTGCATGCTTTATTGCTTTAAATGGTCTGCATTTGCTCACAACCTCACCAATGCTCTCAGCCCCAAGTGTCCAGCGTTATGTCTCATCCACCTGTGGGTGTTGATGTGGTCAATCCAGGTTGCTTCAGAGCCCCTGAATGAATTTTGTACGAATTTGGTTGTATTTGTGTAATGTTATCTAAATTAATTTTTATAATGGGGTTGAGCTGATGTTCACTACCGTGTTTATGCCACTCTATACACGTTTGATTCCCTTACGGACAAATTTGAATACATAGGAATGAAAATTCATAGTAGTCAGATATATTCCTCTGCAGGGATAATGGGATGTTGTGTCCAGTTCACTGAGCAAGGAGTAGGTCTTGTCTATTACACGTTTGGTTTATGGAATTGTACCTGTGCTAATATCAAACTCTGTTTTTATGCACCACCCCACCTCACCTATCCGTTTAAGCAGGTATAAGAGTTATTTTTTTTTCTAAACGTGAGACTCTGTTCTGTTTTCTAATTCAGCTCATGTGTATCCATGTTTACATACCCTTGATATGAGATATCTTATGATAAGTTTCTTTTTCTCTGTTTCATATTTCACTTAGAAACAACGTACCTAAATCCAGTCATTATGCTGCTAATGGCTTTATGACATTGATTCCATGGCAGAGGGATATTCCATAGTATGTAAGTACCACAACTTCTTTATCTATTTTTTATTCTGTCCTTGTATATTTAAGGTGTACTGAAGTTGATTTTGTTGTAAACAGAGCAGCACTAAAATGTGGTGTGTCTGTTTCTTGTTGATTTTCTGTTTGCCCAATGTAACAGCCCATGAGTGGAAGTACCCTAGGCTCTGTAGCTCTGTTTTTAGATGTTTTAGGAAACACCATGGACTTCTCCAGAGTGGCTCTTGTCAATTTACATCCCGCCCATCATTGTCACAAGACTTCCTGTTCCACACAGCTGTGCTGCCTTTCTAGTGTTTACAATATTTTTTTTTGCATGTTCTGTTTAACCAGTTGGAAATGAGACTACTTTGTAGTGAGGATTTGCATTGCCCACTTGCTTGGCTGGTCAAAAATGGCTTATACGTGTTTAGATAAATATATTGCGGGAAAACACATACACCATTTTTGGCCAAGTGTATTGTTGTCAAAATTGCACTGCATTTCCTGTGCTTAAAATGCGATTCCAATCTACTTCTTGAAATATGTTTCCTGAAATCCTGCGTCGAATTAACGTCCTCATTGTTTCCCTCCTTCAACAGATTTTGGACGATAGTTGTCCATTATAACTCTGCAGGTTTGTGAATTCTAGAGAACTTGAGCTCAGTTTTTCAACTCACTTTTTTTGTGAGCTGGCCACAAACCCTCAAGATTGCGTCAAGTCATTTCTGTGTTCTGGTGCATCACGCTGAGCATTTGGTTTAATATAATTCATGATGGGAAATTAGAGTGGTGTGTGCCCATCCAAATGCTTACAGCATGTCTCTCATTGGTTCCCCCTATTCCCTTTTAAGCTCTGCACAAATTGCAAACTGTGTGAAACAGGAGGTTAAAGGCACTGACTCTCTCGGCGGGGAGATTTATAGTAAAGTGGCTGGAATGGTGAACCTGAGCACAAGGAGATGATAAAGGAGGTGTATTTTAGAAACCTGTCCAGATCACACATTGTCCCATCCTCTGGGTTTCTCATGCATGTTTCAGCTGCAATAAGATTCCCTGGACCCCAGAGAGTTGAGATCCAAGGAATGGGTTGCACGCATTATTGCTTTAAATGGTCTGCATTTGCTCACAAAACCTCACCAATCCTCTCAGCCCCATGTGTCCAGCCTTATGCCTCATCCAGCTGTGGGTGTAGATGTGGTCAGTCCCAATTGCATCAGAGCCCCTTAACGAATTCCGTAAGGATTTCGCTCTTTTTGTGTTGTAGATTGAAATTTATTTTTATAATGGGCTTGAGCTGATTTTCCCTGCCGTGTTTATGCCACTCTATACACTCTTGATTCCCTTACGGAGACATTTCAATACATAGGTATTAAGATTCTTTCTAGTCAGATATATTAATCTGCAGGGAATAGGGGATGCTGCGTTCAGTTCACTGAGCAAGGAGTAGGTCTTGTCTATTACACATTTGTTTTATGGAACGCTACCTGTGCTAATATCAAACTCTGGTTTTATGCATCAAGCCACCTCACCTTTCCCCTAGAGCAGGCATAAGGGTTTTTTTTTTTTCCCTAAATGTGGGACTCTGTTCTGTTTTCTAATTCAGCTCATGTGTAGCCATGTTTACCTTCCCTTCATAAGTGATAGCTTATGAGAAGTTTCTTTTTCTGTGTTACTTATTTCCCTTAGAATCATCGTACCTTAATCCAGTCCTTTTGCTGCTACTGTCTTTATGACATTGATTCCATGGCTGTGGGATATCCCGTAGTACGTAAGTACCACAACTTCTTTATCCACTTTTGTCTTTCCTGGCATATTTAAGGTGTACTGAAGTCGATTTTTTTGTAAACAAAGCAGCCCTAAACTTTGGGGTTGTTTTTTCTTGTTGATTTTCAGTTTTTCCCAATGTATACTCCCATGAGTGGGAGTACCCTGAGCTCTGTAGCTCAGTTATCAGCTGTTTTAGGAAACACGATGGACTTGTGCAGAGTGGCTCTTGGCAATTTACGTCCTTCCCATCAGCGTAACAAGTGTCACTGTTCCACACGGCTGTGCTGCATTTCTAGATTTTACATTTTTTTTCGGATGTTCTGTGTGACCAGTGGGAATTCAGATTATTGGTCGTCCGGCTTTGCATTGCCCACTTGATTCATTGGCCAAAATGTGCTTATGCTTGTTTTCTTGAATATATTGAGGAAAAAGCACATAGGCCCTTTTGGACAAGTGCATCATTGTCGAAGTTGTGCCACATTTCCTGGGCTTAAACGCGATTCCTATCTACCTCTTCAAATATGTTTCCTGCAGTCCTGCCTCAATTTCCGGTCCTCCTCGTTTCCTTCCCCCAACAGATTTTTGGACGATAGTTGTCCCTTATATCTCTGAAAGTTGGTGAATTCCTGAGACCCTGAGCTTCATTTTTCAACTCGCTTTTTTTCTCAGCTTGCCACAGACCCGTAGGTTTGCTTCAGGCCCTATCTGGGTTCTGAGGCAGCAGAATGAGGTTTCGGTTAACTCTTCTTCATGATGGGAAATTAGATTGCCATATACCCATCCAAATGATCACCGCAAATCTCTCATTGGTTCCACTTCGTTCCTTTCATCCTGCACACAATTTGTGAACAGTGTGAAACATGAGGTTAACTGTGCTGATTCTCCAAGAGGGGAGATGAATAGTAAAGTGACTGGAATGGCAAACCCGAGCACAAGGGGAGGAAAAAGGAAGGTTTTATAAAGCTGTCCTGATAACATGTTGTCCCACCCTCTGGGTTTCCTATGCATTTTTTAGTAGTAATATGATTCCGTTGAATCTAGAGTGCTTGGGCCGATGTAATTGGTTGCATGCCTTATTGTTTTAAATGTTCTGCATTTGCTCACAACCTCACCAATGCTCTCAGCCCCAAGTGTCCAGCGTTATGTCTCATCCACCTGTGGGTGTAGATGTGGTCAATCCAGGTTGCTTTAGAGCCCCTGAATGAATTTCCTAAGAATTTTGTTGTATTTGTGTATTGTTTTATAAATTAATTTTTATAATAGGGTTGAGCTGATGTTCAGTGCCGTGTTTATGCAACGCTATACACGTTTGATTCCCTTACAGACATATTTGAATACATAGGAATTAAAATTCATACTAGTCAGATATATTCCTGTGCAGGGTATAGGTGATGTTGAGTCTAGTTCACTGAGCAAGGAGTAGGTCTTGTCTATTACAGGTTTGGTTTATGGAATTGTACCTGTGCTAATATCAAACTCTGTGTTTATGCACCACCCCACCTCACCTTTCCCTTTAAGCAGATATAAGAGTTATTTTTTTCTAAATGTGATACTCTGTTCTGTTTTCTAATTCAGCTCATGCTGTATCCATGTTTACATACCCTTCATAAGTGATATCTTATGATAAGTTTCTTTTTCTGTTTTACTTATTTCACTTAGAAACATCGTACCTATATCCAGTCATTATGCTGCTACTGGCTTTATGACATTGATTCCATGGCTGAGGGGTATTTCATAGTATGTAAGTACCACAACTTCTTTATCTATTTTTGTTTTCTGTCCTGGGATATTTAAGGTGTACTGAAGTCGATTTTGTTGTAAAGAGATGCCCTAAACTTCGGTGTGGCAGTTTTTTGTTGATTTTCTCTTTGCCAATATATTAGCCCATGAGTGGAAGTACACTAGGCTCTGTAGCTCTGTTTTTAGATGCTTTAGGAAACACCATGGACTTCTCCAGAGTGGCTCTTGTCAGTTTACATCCCTCCCAGCAGCATCACAAGACTCCGTGTTCCACACAGCTGTGCTGCCTTTCTAGTTTTTACTATTTGTTTGGATGTTCTGTTTGATCGGTGGGAAATGAGACTTCTTTGTAGTGCGGATTTGCATTGCCCACTTGCTTGGTTGGCCAAAAAGGGCATATGCGTGTTTTCTTGAATATATTGTGTGAAAACACGTAAGCCGTTTTTGGCCAAGTTCATCAGTGTCCAATTTGGGCCCCATTTCCTGTGCTTAAAATGCGATTCCAATCTACTTCTTGAAATATGTCTCCTGCAATCGTTCCTCGATTTCAAGTCCATCTCGTTTCCTTCCTTCAAGGGATTTTGGACGATAGTTGTCATTTATAACTCTGCAGGTTGTGAATTCCTGAGAACCTGAGCTCCATTTTTCTTTTCGCTTTTTTTGTCAGCTGGCCACAAACGCACAGGTTTGCATCAGGCCATATCCGTGTCCTGGTGCGGCAGGCTGAGCATTTGGTTTACTCTTCTTCCTGATGGGAAATTAGAGTGGCATGTGCCATTCCAAATGCTTACAGCATGTCTCTCTTTAGTTCCCCTTATTCCCTTTTAATCTCCACACAAATTGCAAACTGTGTGAAACAGGACGTTAAAGGAACTGACTCTCTAAGTGGGGAGATTTATAGTAAAGTCACTGGAATGTTGAACCCGAGCACAAGGAGAGGAAAAATAAGTGTGTATTATAAACCTGTCCACATCACACGTTGTCCCATCCTTTGGGTGTCCCATGCATGTTTTTGCTGTAATAAGATTCCCTGGATGCCAGATGTTTGGGAGACATGGAATGGGTTGCACGCATTATTGCTTTAAATGGTCTGCATTTGCTCACACAAAGTCACCAATCCTCTCAGCCCCAAGTGTCCAGCCTTATGTCTTATCCAGCTGTGGGTGTAGATGTTGTCAGTCTAGATTGCATAAGAGCCCCTTTACGAATTCTGTAAAGATTTTGCTGTTTTTGTGTTTTGTTTTAGAAATTTATTTTTACAATGGGGTTGAGCTGATTTTCACTGCCATGTATATGCCAATCTATACACCCTTGATTCCCTTATGGAGACATATCAGTACAGAGGTATTAAGATTCTTACTAGTCAGATATATTGATCTGCAGGGAATACGGGATGTTGAGTTCAGTTCACTGAGAAAAGGAGTAGGTCTTGTCTATTACACATTTGTTTTATGAAAGTTACCTGTGCTAATATCAAACTCTGGTTTTATGCATCACCCCACCTCACTTTTCCCCTTAAGCTGGGATAAGGTTTTTTTTTTTTTTTTCTAAATGTGAGACTCTGTTCTGTTTTCTAATTCAGCTCATGTGTAGCCATGTTGTCATTCCCTTCATAAGTGATATCTTATGATACGTAATTTTTTTCTGGGTTACTTATTTCCCTTAGAATCATCGTACCTTAATCCAGTCATTATGCTGCTACTGGCTTTATGATATTGATTCCATGGCTGAGGGATTTCCCATCCTTCGTAAGTACCACCACTTCTTTATACTCTTTTGTCTTTCCTGGGTTATTTAAGGTGTACCGAAGTTGACTTTTTGTAAACAGAGCAGCCCTAAACTTTGGGGTGGCTGTTTCTTGTTTATTTTCAATTTTCCCAATGTATACGCCCATGAGTGGAAGTACCCTAAGCTCTGTAGCTCAGTTTTCAGATGTTTTAGGAAACACCATGGACTTCTCCAGAGTGGCTCTTGGCAATTGACATCCCTCCCATCAGCGTAACAAGGCTCACTGTTCCACAAGGCTGTGCTACGTTCCTAGATTTTACAATATTGGGGAGATGTTCTGTTGGACCAGTGGGAAATGAGACTTATTTGTAGTCCGAATTTGCATTGCCCTCTTGCTTCGTTAGCCAATATGTGCGTATGCGTGTTTTCTGGAATATATTGAGGAAAAACCACATATGCCCTTTTGGCCAAGTGCATCATTGTGGAAGTTTTGCCACATTTCCTGTGCTTAAAAGGTGATTTCTATCTACCTCTTCACATATGTTTCCTGCAGACCTGCCTCAATTTCCGGTCCTCCCCGTTTCCTTCCCTCGACAGATTTTTGGACGATAGATATCCATTATAACTCTGAAAGTTTGTGAGTTACTGAGAAGCTGAGCTCCATTTTTCAACTCGCTTTTTTTCTGAGCTTGCAACAAACCCGCAGGATTGCTTAAGGCCCTATCTGGGTTCTGGGGCAGCAGGCTGAGGTTTGGGTTAATTCTTCTTTAGATGGGAAATTAGAGTGACATGTCCCCTTCCAAATGCTTACAGCCATTCTTTCCTTGGTTTCACCTCTTCCCTTTCATCCTCCACTCAATTGGTGAACAGTGTGAAACATGAGGTTAAATGTGCTGACACTCCAAGAGGCGAGATTAATAGTAAAGAGACTGGAATGGGAAACCCGAGCACAAGGAGAGGAAAAAGGAGGAGCGTTTTAGAAAGCTGTCCAGATCACACGTTGTCCCATCCTCTGGTTTTCCCATGCATGTTTCAGCTGTAATAAGATTCCCTTGAATCTAGAGTGCTGGGACCCATGGAACGGGTTGCATGCATTATTGCTTTAAATGGTGTGCATTTGCTCACAACCTCACCAATGCTCTCAGGCCCAAGTGTCCAGCGTTATGTCTCAACCAGCTGTGGCTGTAGATGGGTCAATCAAGGTTGCTTCAGAGACCCTGAATGAATTTTGTAAGAATTTTGCTGTTTTTGTGCATTGTTTTTGAAATTAATTTTTATAATGGGGTTGAGCTGATTTTCACTGCCGTATTTATGCCACTCTATGCACGCTTGATTCCCTTACAGAGATATTTGAGTACATAGGAATTACAATTTGTACTAGTCAGATATATTCTTCTGCAGGGAATAGGGGATGTTGAGTCCAGTTCAATGAGCAAGGAGTAGGTCTTGTCTGTTACACATTTGATTTATTGAATTGTACCTGAGCAAATATCAAACTCTGGTTTTATGCATCACCCCACCTCACTTTTCCGTTTAAGCAGATATAAGTGTTTTTTTTTTCTAAATGAGAAACTGTTCTGTTTTCTAATTCAGCTAATATGTAGCCATGTTTACATACACTTCATAAGTGGTATCTTATGATAAGTTTCTTTTTCTTTCTTACTTATTTCACTTAGAAACTTCGTACCTAAATCCAGTCATTATGCTGCTACTGGCTTTATGACTTTGATTCCATGGCTGAGGGGTATACCATAATATGTAAGTACCACAACTTCTTTATCAACTTTTTTCTTTCCTCGGATATTTAGGGTGTACTGAAGTCGATTTTCTTGTAAACAGAGGAGCCCTAA
The DNA here is from genome assembly GCF_964165515.1 of Mesoplodon bidens. Taxonomy (NCBI): domain Eukaryota; kingdom Metazoa; phylum Chordata; class Mammalia; order Artiodactyla; family Ziphiidae; genus Mesoplodon; species Mesoplodon bidens. The sequence continues at coordinate 28,409 of NW_027671615.1, read as the reverse complement.
ATTTTGGTGTGGCTGTCTCTTGTTGATTTTCTGTTTGCCCAATGTATTAGCGCATGAGTGGAAGTACCCTAGGCTCTGTAGCTCTCTTTTTAGATGTTTTAGGAAACACCATGGACTTCTCCAGAGTGGCTCTTGTCAATTTACATCCCACCTAGCAGCGTCACAAGACTCCCTGTTCCACAGCTGTGCTGCCTTTCTAGTTTTTACAATTTGTTTGGATGTTCTGTTTGACCAGTGGGAAATGAGACTTCTTTGTAGTGCGGATTTGAATTGCCCACTTGCTTGGTTGGCCAAAAAGGACATATGCTTGTTTTCTTGAATATATTGCTGGACAACACATACGCCATTTTTGGCCAAGTGCATCATTGTCTAAATTGGGCCCCATTTCCAGTGCTTGTAATTCGATTCCAATCTACTTCTTGAAATATGTTTCCTGAAATCCTGCCTCGAATTAAAGTCCTCCTCGTTTCCTTCCTTCAACAGATTTTTGGACGATAGTTGTCCATTATAAGTCTGCAGGTTTGTGAATTCCTGAGAACCTGAGCTCCATTTTTCAACTCGCTTTGTTTGTGAGCTGGCCACAAACCTGCAGGATTATGTCTGGCCATATCAATGTTCTGGTGTGGCAGGGTTAGCATTTGTTTAACTCTTCTTCGTGATGGGAAATTAGAGTGGCATGTGCCAGTCCAAATGCTTACAGCATGTCTCTCATTTTTCCCCCTATTCCGTTTTAATCTCCACATAAATTGCAAACTGTGTGAAACAGGAGGTTAAAGGCGCTGACTCTCTAAGCGGGGAGATTAATAGTAAAGTCGCTGGAATGTTGAACCCGAGCACAATGAGAGGAAAAATAAGTGTGTATTAGAAACCTGTCCAGATTACACGTTGTCCCATCCTCTGGGATTCCCATGTATGTTTTAGCTGTAATAAGATTCCCTGGACCCCAGAGATTTGGGACACATGGAACGGGTTGCAAGCATTATTGCTTTAAATTGTCTGGATTTGCTCACACAACCTCACCAATCCTCTCAGTCCCAAGTGTCCAGCCTTATGTCTCATCCAGCTGTGATTTTAGATGTGGTCAGTCCTGATTTCATCAGAGCCCCTGAATGAACTTCGTAAGAATGTCCCTGCTATTTTTTTTTTGTTTTTGAAATTTATTTTTATAATGGGGTTGAGCTGAATTTCATTGCCGTGTTTATGCCACTCTATACACCCTTGATTCCCTTATGGAGACTTATCAATATGGAGGTATTAAGATTCTTACTATTTAGATATATTAATCTGCAGGAAATATGGGATGTTGAGTTAAGTTCACTGAGTAAGGAGTAGGTCTTGTCTATTACACGTTTGTTTTATGGAATGGTATCAGTGCTAATATCAAACTCTGGTTTTATGCATCAACCCAACTCACCTTTCCCCTTAAGCAGGCATAAGAGTTTTTTTTTTCTATATGTGAGACTTTGTTCTGTTTTCTAATTCATCTCATGTGTAGCCGTGTTTACATTCCCTTCATTAATGATATCATATGATCAGTTTCTTTTTCTGTTTTACTTATTTCCCTTAGAATCATCATACCTTAATCCAGTCATTATGCTGCTACTGTCTTTATGACTTTGATTCCATGACTGAGGTGTATACCATAGTGCATAAGTACCACAATTTCTTTATTCACTTTTGTCTTTCCTGGGATATTTAAGGTGTACTGAAGTCGATTTTTTTGTAAACAAAGCAGCCCGAAACTTTGGGGTGGCTCTTTCTTGTTGATATTTAGTCTTCCCAAGTTATATGCCCGTGAGTGGAAGTCCCCTATGCTTGGTAGCTTTGTTTTTTAGATGTTTTAAGAAACACCATACTATTCTCCAGAGTGGCTCTTGGATATTTATACCCCACCCATCAGCGTGACAAGGCTCCTTGTTCTCCATGGCCCCTCGTGCATTTCTGGTTTGTACACTTTATTCCGATGGCCCTTCTGAGCAGTGGAAATTGAGACATCTTTGTTGTGCAGTTTTGCTTTGCTCGCTTGCTTGGTTGGCCAAAAACTGTGTATGTGTTTTTCCCTGAAGGTATTCAGCAAAAAACGCAGACACCCTTTTGCCCAACTGCATCATTTTAGAAATTCTGATGCTTTTCATGTGCTTTAAATGTGAGTCCAATCTATCTCTTGAAATCTGTTTCCTGCAATTCTGCCTCTCATTCAGATCCTCTTCATTGTCTTACCTGAATATATTTTTGGACGTTGGTTATCATTTATATTTTTGCAGGTCTTTGAATTACTTGCTCCTGATCTCCATTTTTCAACTCGCTTTTTATGTGAGCTGGCCGCCAAACCACTGGATTGCTTCAGACCCTATTTTGGTTCTGGGGAGGCAGGCTGAGCTTTTGGTTATTTCTTCTTCCTAACGGGAAATTAGAGTGACATGTGCCTGTCGAAACTCCTACAGCTAGTCTCTCATTGGTTCCCCCTCTTCCCGTTTATCCTCTGCACCAATTGCACACTGTGTGAAACAGGAGGTTAAAAGTGCTGATTCTCCAAGTGGGGAGATTGTTAGTAACAAGGCTGGAATGGCGAACCCCAGCACCAGGAGATCAAAAATGAGGTGCATTTTAGACACCTTTCCTGATCACACGGTGTACATTTGTCTCGGTTTCCCATGCATGTTTTCACTGTAGGACGATTCCCTTGAACCTGCAGATTTGGGACCCATGGAATGGGTACCAGGAAGTATTACTTTAAAAGGTCTGCAATTCCTCACCCAGCCTCTCTAACATCTCTTAGTGTGCATAGCTTCCAGCCTTATATATCATCCTGCTGTGTGTCTAGATGTGTTCAATCAATGTTACATCGTAGCCCTTCAACAAAAGTTGTAAAAATTTGTGTCTGTCTCACTGTTTATACAAATATTTTAATATTTATTATTATATTGGTTACAGCTGATTTTCAAAGCTCTGTTTTTTGCTGCTGTACATCCACTTGATTCACGTACTGTGAGACATCAATAAATTCTTTTTCAGATTCTTACCAGTCATATATATTATTTTCCAGTGACTTGAGCATTCTGAGTGCAGTTCTTTGAGGTACCTTTTATGCCTTGTCGATTACTCAATTTGGTACTTGGAACAGTATCTTTGCTAATTTCAACCTCCTGGATAATGCCTCACCCTTCTCCACCGTTCCCATTTAGCAGCCTTATGTCAGTTTTTTACATATTTGACTATGTTTCTGTTTTGTCATTTATTTCATGTGTAGCCATTTTTCATTCCACCTTTAAGTGACATCTTATTATATGTGTCTTTTTCTTTCTGACATATGCCACTTAGAATGATTGTATGTAACTCCTCCAGAGTTGTTACAACTAACCTTATTCCATTGATTTCTGGCTGAGTAATATTCCACTCTACATAAGTACCACATCTCTTTTATCCATTTTATCCTTCCAGGGACATTTAGGTTATATCCAAGTCGAGGCTCTTTTTAACAGTGTAGTGGTAAACGTTGGGGGGCCTGTTTCCTGTTGATTTTTGTTTTTCGCAAGGTATACACCCATGAGTGCAAGTGCCCTATGCTCTGTAGCTCATTTTTTACATGTTTTAGCAAAAACAATACACTTCTTCAGAGTGGCCATTGGCAAATTACATTTCCACTATCAGTCTCACATGGCTCCCTTTTCTCATCAACCCATCCTGCATTTCTGGTATTTACACATTATGTGGATGGCCCTTCTGACTGATGTGAAGTGATACATTTTATAGTATTGATTTCCAGTGCCCACTTGTTTGGTTGGATAAAAAGTGTGTATGGCCTTTACTTGAATATATTCAGAAAAAACTGCATACGCCTTTTTTGGCCAACTGCATCTTTGGTGATGTTCAGCCCCTTTTCTTGTGCTTTAATGGGGAGTCCTTTCTACCTCTTCAAATCTCTTTCCTGTCACTCTCCCTTGCTTACAAGTCCTTTTCTGTGACTTACCTCAAGACATTTTTCGATGATAGATATTTTCAACTCTGCAGTTTCATGAATTTTAGTGCCCTTGAGTTCCATTTTTCAACTTGTGTTTTTGGAAACTGGCCACAAAACACCGGGATTTCCTCTAGCCTTATTCTGTTTCTGTGGTCAATTCTAGCCTTTGATGAATTTGTCTTCCGGATTGGAAATTAGAGTGGCATGTACCTGTCTGAACACCTAGGACTTGTCTTTAATTTTTTCTCATCCTTCCGCTTCATCCTCTGGACAAATTCCAAACTGTGTGCAACAGGATATTGACAGTGCTGATATCCCGAAGTGAGGAGATTGTTAGCAAACATGCTGGGGGTGTGAACCGGAGCACCAGGCTACAAGGAGATGAGGTGCCTTTTCCAAACTCTTTCCGATCAAATGGTGTACCATCCTCTAGGTGTGACAGGCATATTTTATCAGTAGGAAGGGTCCCGTGCATGTAAGGGGAACACCAGGGATTTTTCCAAATCAGTGCCTCCCCGAACCCCAAACTGGGGAATTTGTAATCTATGGCTACACGTATGTCCATTAAGGGCCTTGTGAAATATGCAGAGTCCGAACTTTAGATGATTGAAGTCTTCAGGTTCAGAAACGCTCACCATCAGCCTCACTTAGGTTACATTTTATCTGTCATTTATAGATGATGTGGATAAAAATATCTATTCATTTTCAGATTATTTCCCTTTATAAGTTATTGCAAAATATTCACTGCAGTTCCTTGTGCTGTACAGTAGTTCCTTGTTGATGATCTATTTTATACATAGCAGTGTGTATGTGTTAATCCCAAACTGTTAATTTATCCCTCCTCCTACCTTTCCCCTTTGGTAATAATAAATTATAAGTTTTTATACTTCTCATAAATGGTGGAGATGAAAGAGAGGTATCATTTTCAATGGAAAAGCATTCAAAACAAGATTGAAGCTTCAGCCAAGAGTATTCGATGTACATCCTTGGAAATAAATCACTTCATTTCTCTAATGTTGACCTGACAAATAAGACAGACGTCTTCACTAAACTTGCTTATAGTAAAGTGATGGAAATATCAAATGTAAGTCTTTGAAACACCTTATTTTAACTGAGACTTACACACTGCTCTATGTTAACTACAGTTTGGCTCACACATCTGTTCATTGACGTTACGATGTTCTCAATTTCTGTTACTGATCCTCCAGAGTGGACCCCAACAGGGGTCCCTCTGCCCAGTGTCATTGGAGCCAACAGGTCAAGACTGAGTTTGGTTCAGGAGCAAAGGAAACTTTATATTTTGAAAACCGAATGGAGAGGTGAGAGCGTGCTCTCCCCCACTGGCTGTGTGCTCGGCTACTGTGTAGGGATCCCTGTACCATCAGCAGGAGGGAGGGGATGGAACTCTCGAGGGCCGGGTTGGCTGCAGCTCAGGCTCTATGTCGCAGAGTCTGCATGGGGTCCCGCTAGCTGAGGTGCCGACCCAGCCATTCTGCACTAGGAAATTGGGTCTGAAGTGCCGGGTGTGGGACCTCTGCATGCGGAACCCTAGCAGCATGTGAAATTAGACAAAGCACAAAGGAAAAAAAGGTTAGACATTATTTTATTGCCCAGATTCTATTTTTATCTCCCAGGAATTTTTAATGAACTTTGCTGGAGATGAACACCTCCTCTGCTTTTTGTCTCGTTCCTCTTTCTTGGGGTATTGAGGGTGCAGACTCCTCTTCTGTAACTGCTTCATGCTGAAATGGGAGTTCTCATACACGGGGGGAGGGACAAAACTTATCCCCAGCAGCCTCCAGGTGTGGTTGATTTTCCCCAGGTCTCCTGCCGCACTTCTCGTCTGCCTGAGCACCACCATTGGAAGTGTTGTAGATTCTAATGACCTTTAAAGGTCCAGGAAAGAGATGCACAGAGACGCTGTGGTGGCAGTTTTCACCCCACCCCTCATTTGTTCAGCGACCTTAAGCTGACGGATTCTGTCTCCTAGATGCTCTGACCAGTAGTCTGTGCTTTCTTTAATTAGGTCCGTGAATTAATGTACAAACAGCACCAGGTGTCAGAGCTCTGTCCGCTCAACTGCCAGACAGTCCACGGACTGTGGTGATCCAGGACCATGACGGCCACTGAGTCAAAGGCCTTTTGAAGTAGCCAGGAGTCCAGCCGGTCATATTGGCCACTGTCTCCGTGGAGTCTGTAGGGTTTTCTATGGTGAAAGTGTGATATAACTTTCCCCCGCCAAGCTTATTAGCTCCTCTCTGGGTGAAGTACGTCCTGCAAGCACTAGTCTGCTCTTTCGGGGTACAGTCTTGTTGTTTGCTGAGAGAAACTCCAGGTCAAGTGATGGTCACACAAGTCATCATGGGGGCCCGTTGACCCCATTTGTCTCTCTGGAAGTTGGAGTTAGAGGGCTACCACACTCGAGTCCAGTGTGTCCATGGAGTGACCCCTGCAACTTCAGGGAATGATGGGTGGTTAGGATCACCAAATGGGTTCCTTTTCCCTTAGGAGCGAGCTGGCCTTGCGGGCTGCTGATTTCCAGGTTTTTAGATACCACAGTATCCTGGCCTGATGGGGCGGCAGGCAAAGGCCTTGATGAACATAGTTTATCATACCTGAAGGGCATTCTTGTGTTGCTCCATTTCAAGTGGTCCCAGTTTTTGCACTAATGATCCAAGGGCGATTAATCTTTGACCGGATATGTAAAGGTCAAAGGGTTTTGCTAAATTAGGGAGTTCCTAGGCAAGGGTCTGAATTGACTGCTCTTTCCATTCTTGAAAGGCTGCTTCTGGATTCTATTCAAAAGGATCATCATCTTTTCGTGTCAGTGTTTCATATAGAGGCCCAGCTATTAGACTGTAGTTAGGGATCCAGATGCAGAAAACCTTGGCCTCCCCAGGAACCCCTAAGCTGTCTTCTAGTTTTAGAAAAGGTAAAGCTGCAAATGGCTTCTTCCCTTTCCTGGGATGCGCTTCTCTGAACATCTGTGAGAATGAAGCCCAGGCATGTCACCTTAGCCTAGGATATTTGAGTATTTTTCTTAGACACCTTCTATCCTTTCCTGGCTAGGTAGTTCAGAGGCGTCTTTAGTAGGGCTGGTGATCAGAATGTCATCTGCATATTGAAGGAGGGTTCCCTTTTACAGAGGTAGAACTTTTAGGTCTTTAGATAATGTTTTCCCAATGATGGTGTGGAGATTTTTGAACCATAGCAGCAGTACGGCCCAGCATTACTGCTTTTGTTGCATGTTGTGTCCTGCCACTCACAAGCCAAAAATTCTTGTGACTCTTGGACGAATGGAATACAGAGGAAGGCATCATTGAAGTCTAATACAGAATGCCATGACCTGGTGGACGGTAGAATGACCAGCAGGGTGTAGGAAATAGGAGCTACTGGATGGATATCCTCTGTTGCTTCACTGACTGTCCTGATATCCTTTACCAGGTTTCCAGCAGCCCACGGGGCTCTCGTGGTCAAGTCCATCTCAGGGTATGGGGCTCACCTGTGCAGCTACCCAGCAACCCATGGGGCTCTCATAGTCAAGCCCTTCCCAGGATACGGAGCTCCCCTGGGCAGGTACCCAGGCAGGGCTGGGCACACAGGAACCGTTCACATAGCCCGCCTTGTGGAGAACCCACAGCTCACCTGTCACTCACAGCTGACACAGACCACCTCACAGCAGGACTTGAACTAACAAACAACAGCTCTGATAGGTCTGCGACCCTGGGTAGCACTCTGTGTGGCCTCTCTCTTCCTGGTCTTCCAGACACTTCCACTGCAGCCAGGGCACCAAGCCTCTGTCTCCACCCACCATCAGTCCTTTCCGTGACTCCTGGGTTCCTCTTATAAGGATCGGGTCTTCTTGATGTTGTTTCCCACTCATGGGCCAGATAATACGATAAGAAAACTAGCCGGAGCTGCAGCCCCTTGTCTATCCTGACTCTCAGGAGCACACACCTGTTCCTTAGTCCTGGCCCATTTAGCAAGGTTCATTTTCTGCAACTGTGAGCCCCTGAGGGGTGAGGATTGGCTGATTTGGGCAGCCTGACACTGCGTGCCTGGCCTCCCCAGGTGTGCCTGGGTTGAGGTCAATATAAACACGTCTCCAGTCAGCAAGAGTCCCTGCAGCTGTGCCTGACGCCATATTCTCTGCCCCGTCAGCAGTGTCGGGGCTGGGGTGGTGGGAGGTAGTGAGGGGCCGTGGCTCTGTGGGTGGCCCGGTGTGAGTGGGGCTCTGCTGGACTTTCTGCAGGAGTTGCCAGGCTGCCACCTGCTAAAGAAGAGGATGTGTCACCCATACCTGCCACTGGAATTTCTCCCTGGGCAGAGGTGAGGAAGTAAAAAACCAGTGGGGGCCGTGGCAGGAAGGGTATCTCAGGCAGGGAATTGGAAAGCTTCCAGAAGAGCGTCTGGGGCCAGGACCATCCTGGCTGGCCTGCAGGTGCCAAGTCGTCCTGCGTGCTGTCGCTGGTGTGGCTCCACATCCCTTCCTCTAGGCTTGCAAGTTTTTATACATATTCAGGTGTATTACCTGGGAAGGGTGGGAACAGTTCAGCTGCAGCAGGCCTGGGGCTCATCTCACATTTACTCACAGACGCCTTGGCACAGTCCCCCAGCTTTGCAATGAGGAGGCTCCTTGTGGGGGGTGGGCTGCTGGCTGCATGGGAGACGATTTCCCAACTCTGATAAACTAAAGACTTTTTTATAACTGGAGCAAGTGCCTTTTACGATTTTCCTCTGTATAACTGGGGGGTTCTGTTTTATTTATTTTTTCTTTTTTCTTTTTGGTTCAAGGTAGATTTTATTTATTATCTTTTTTATTTAAAGATATAAGAATGGAAAAATGCATTCATATAAATACATCTATGTGAAGGGAAAAACTTTTTTTTTCTTTTTTATTTTATTAAATATTATTTATTTATTTTTAATTTTTAAAAATTGATTTATTTCTTTTATACAGCAGGTTCTTATTGGATATCTATTTTATACATATAAGTGTGCACATGTGAATCCCAGTCTCCCAATTCATACCACCACCAACCTCACATGGCATACCCTCCTTGGTGTCCATATGTTTGTTCTCTACATCTGTGTCTCTATCTCTGAACTGCAAACCAGTTCATCTGTACCATTTTTCTAGGTTCCACATATATGCATTAATATACAATACTTGTTTTTTTCTGTTTTTGACATAATTCACACTGTATGACAGTCTCTAGGTCCATCAACGTCTCTAGAAATGACCCAATTTCTTTCCTATGTATTGCTGAGTAATATTCTATTTTATATATGTACCACATCTTTATCCATTCGTCTGTCTGTGGGCACTTAGGCCGCTTTCATTACCTGGGTATTGCAAATAGTGCTGCAGTAAACAGTGTGGTGAATGTGTCTTTTTGATTTCTGGTTTTCTCTGGGTATATGCCCAGTAGTGGGATTGCTGGATTATATGGTAATTCTATTTTTAGTTTTTTCCACAAGTTTGCTTGAGTACCTATACTGACTCTGGGGGAGGACAGGATGATACTTTGGTTAATTATTCTTCCTGACGGGAAATTAGAGTGACATATGCCCGTCCAGATGCCTACAGCTACTCTCTCATTGGTTCTCCCTCTTCCCTTTCATCCTCTGCACAATTTGCAAACTGTGCGAAACAGGAGGTTAAAGGGGCTGACTCTACAAGATGGGAGATTGATAGCAAAGCAGTTGGAAAGTCAAACAGGAGCACCAGGAGATGGACTATTCGTTGAGTTTTAGAAACCTTTCGTATTCACAGTGTGTCCATTCTCTAGGTTTCCCGTACATGTTATAGCTGTAGTAATATTCCCTTCAACCTGGAGAGTTGGGACCCATGGAATGGGTGCCATGCATTATTTCTTTAAAGGGTCTGTATTTGCTCACCCAATCTCACCAGTCCTCTCAGTCCCAGGTGTCCAGCCTTATGTCTCATCAAGCTGTCGGTGTAGATAGGGTCATTCCAGGTTTCATCAGAGCCCCTGAAGGAATTGTGTAAGAATTTCGCAGTTTTTTTTTTGTTGTTGTTCTGTGCTTGAAACTCCTTTTTATAATGGGGTTGAGCTGATTTTCACTGCTGTGTTTACGCCGGTCTAAAAACACTTGATTCCCTTATGGAGACATATTAATACATATGTTTTAAGATACTTACTAGTCAGATATATTCCTCTGTGGGGAATAGGGGGTGTTGAGTCCCATTCACTCAGCAAGGGGTAGGTCCTGACTATTACATATTTTTTTTATGGAACAGTACCTGTGCTAATATTAAACTGCGGTTTTATGCATCACCCCACCTCTCTTCTCCCCTTAAGCAGGCATAAGAGTGTTTTCTAAATGTGAGCCCCTGTTCTCTTTCATAATTCAGTTCATGTGTAGCCATGTTTACATTCCCTTCATTAGTGGTGTCTTATGACAGGTCTCTTTTTCTGTGTCACTTATTTCACTTAGAATCATTGTACGTAAATCTACTCATTATGCTGCCCTTGGCCTTATGACATTGAATTAATGGCTGAGGGATATTCCATCGTACTTAAGTTCCACAATTTCTTGAACCATTTTTGTCTTTCCCGGGATATTTAAGGTGTACCGAAATCGAGGTTCTTCTAAGCAGTGCAGCCATAAATGTTGGGGTGGCAGTGTCTTATTGATTTTCTGTTTTCCCAAGGTATATTCCTATGACTGGAAGTGCCCTAGGCTCTGTAGCTTTGTTGTTTACTTCTTTTAGTGAACAGAATGCACTCCTCCAGAGTGGCTGTTATCAATTTACATCTCGCCCATCAGCATAACAAGGCTCCCTGTTCTTCAGGGCCTGTCTTGTCTTTCTGGTGTTTACACATATTTTGGATGTTCCTTTTGACTGGTGGGAAGTGATACTTCTGTGTAGTGCTGATTTGCATTGGCCACTTGCTTGGTTGGCCTAAAAGGGAGTATGTGTTTTTTCCTGAATATATTCAGGGAAAAGTGCATACACACTTTTTGGGCAAGTGCATCATTGTTGAAGTTGTGGTGCTTTTCCTGTGGTATAAAGGGGATTCCAATCTACCTCTTGAAATCTGTTTCCTGAAATCCTTCCTCACATTCAGGTCCACCTTTTTGCCTTCACTCAACTGATTTTTGGATGATATTTCTCCTTTATAACTCTACACGTTTGTGAAATGCTGTGTCCCTAAGCTCCATTTTTCAACTCGCTTTTTTGTGAGCTGACTGCAAATTCACAATTTTGCTTCAGGACCTATACTGTTTCTGGGGGGGCAGGCTGAGAGTTTGGTTAATTCTTTTTGCTGATGGCAAATTAGAGTGAAATGTGTCCGTCCAAATGTCTTCAGCTACGATCTCATTGGTTCTCCCTGTTCCCTTTCATCCTCTGCAAAATTTGCAAACTGTGGAACCAGGAGGTTAAAGGAGCTGACTCTCCGAGTTGGGAGATTGATAGTAAAGCAGTTGGAATGTCACACCGGAGCACAAGGAGAGGAAAAATTAGGAAAGTTATAGAAACATTTTGCCATCACAAGGTATCCATTCTCTAGGTTTCCCATACATGTTATAGCTGTAGTAATATTCCCTTCAACCTGGAGAGTTGGGACCCATGGAATGGGTGGCAAGCATTATTGCTTTAATGGGTCTGCATTTAGTCACCTAATCTCACCAATCCTCTCAGTTCCAAGTGTCCAGCCTTATGTCTCATCCAGCTGTCAGTGTAGGTAGGGACATTCCACGTTTCATCAGAGCCCCAGAAGGAATTGTGTAAGAATTTCGCTGTTTTTCCTTTTGTTTTTGAAATTCATTTTTATAATGGTGTTGAGCTGATTTTTACTGCCATGTCTATGCCGGTCTATACACATTTGATTCCCTTACGGAGACATATCAATACATAGGTTATAAGATTCTTACTAGTCAGATATATTCCTCTGTGGGGAATCTGGGGTTTTGAGTCACGCTCACTGAGGAAGGAGTAGGTCGTGTCTATTACATATTTGGTTTTTGGAACGGTACCTGTGCTAATATCCAACTCTGGTTTTATGCATCACCCACATCTCCTTTCCCCTTAAACAGGCATAAGAGTGTTTTCTAAATGTGAGACTCTCTTCTCTTTCCTAACTCAGTTCATGTGTAGCCATGTTTACATTCCCTTCTTACTTGATATCGTATGGTAAGTTTGTTTTTCTGTGTGACTTATTTCACTTAGAATCATCGAACCTAAATCCACTCATTATGCTGATACTGGCCTTATGACACTGATTTCGTGGCTGAGGGATATTCCATCGTACGTAAGTACCGCAATTTCTTTACCCATTTTTGTATTTCTTGGAATATTTAAGGTGTACTGAAGTCGAGTTTCTTCTAAGCAGCGCAGCGCTGAATTTGGGGTGGCTGTGAATTATTGATTTTCAGTTTTCCCAAGGTATATTCCCATGACTGGAAGTGCCCGTGGCTCTGAAGCTCTGTTGTTTACTTCTTTTAGGGAGCACAATGCGCTCCACCAGAGTGGCTGTTGGCAGTATACATCCTGCCTATCAGCATAACAAGGTTGCCTGTTCTCCAGGGCCAGTCTTGCCTATCTGGTTTTTACACATTTTTCGGATGTCTCTTTTGACTGGTTGGAAGTGATCCTTCTTTGTAGTGCGGATTGGCATTGCCCACTTGCTTGGTTATGCAAAAAGAGCATATGCCTGTTTTCTTGAGTATATTAAGGGAAAAAGGCATACGCCATTTTAGGCCAAGTGCATGATTGACGAAATTTTGCCGCATTCCCTGTGCTTAAAAAGTGATTCCAATCTACCTCCTGAATTATGTTTCCTGAAATCCTGCCTCGATTTGAAGTCCTCCACGTTGCCTTCCCTCAACAGAATTTTGGACGTTGGTTGTCCATTATAACTAGGCAGGTTTGTGAATTCCTGAGCCCCTGAGCTCCATTTTTCAACTCACTTTTTTGTGAAGTGGCCGCAAACCTGCAGGATTTCTTCAAGCCCTATCTGGGATCTGGTGCAGCAGGCTGGGCATTTGGTTAACTCTTCTTCATGACGGGAATTTAGAGTGACATGTGCCCGTCCAAATGCTTACAGCATGTCTCTAATTGGTTCCACCTCTTCACTTTCATCTTCCGCACAAATTGTAAACTGTGAGAAACAGGTTAAAGGCAGTGACTCTCCAAGATGGGAGGTTTATATTAAAGTGGCTGAAATGCAGAACCCGAGCACAAGGGGAGAAAAAAGGAGGAACGTTTTAGAAACCTGTCCGGATCATACGTTGTCCCATCCTCTGGGTTTCCCATGCATGTTTTAGCAATAATAAGATTCCTGCGACCCTAGGGAGATGGGACCCATGGAATGGGTTGCACGCATTATTGCTTTAAATGGTCTGCATTTGCTCACATAACCTCAGGAATCCTTTCAGCCCCAAGTGTCCAGCCTTATGTCTCTACCAGCTGTGGGTTTAGATGTGGTCAGTCCAGATTGCATCAGAGCCCCTAAACGAATACTGTAAGGATTTCACTGTTTTTGTGTTTTGTTTTTGAAATTTATTTTTATAATGGGGTTCAGCTGATTTTCAAGGCCATGTTTTTGCCACTCTATACACCCTTGATTCCCTTACAGAGAGATATCAATACATAGGTATTAAGATACTTACTAGTCAGATATATTAATCTGCAGTGAATATGGGATGTTGAGTACAGTTCACTCAGCAAGGACCAGGTCTTTTCTATTATACGTTTAGTTTATGGAAGAGTATCTGTGCTAATATTAAACTCTTATTTTATGCATCACCCAACCTCATTTTCCTCATAAACAGGCATAAGATATTTATATTTTTTTCTAAATGTGAGACTCTGTTCTCTTTTCTAATTCAGTTCATGTGTAGCCATGTTTACATTCCCTTCATAAGTGATATCTTATGATAAGTTTCTTTTTCTGTGTTATTTATTTCACTTAGAATCATCGTACATTAATCCAGTCATTATGCTGCTACTCTCTTTATGACATTGATTCCATGGCTGAGTGATATACCATAGTATGTAAGTACCAGAACTTCTTTATCCACTTTTGTCTTTCCTGGGATATTTAAGCTGTACCAAACTCAATTTTTTTTTTGTAAACAGAGCAGCCCTACTCTTTGAGGAGGCTGTTTCTCGTTGATTTTCAGTTTTCCCAATGTATACGCCCATGAATGGAAGTACCATAAGCTCTGTAGCGCAGTTTTCAGATGTTTTAGGAAACACCGTGGACTTCTCCAGAATGGCTCTTGGCTATTTATACCCCTCCCATCAGTGTAACAAGGCTCACTGCTCCACACGGCTGTGCTGTGTTTCTAGAATTTACAATAGTTTTTTTTTTTTGGATATTCTGTTTGACCAGTGGGAAATGAGAATTATTTGTAGAGTTGATTTGCATTGCACACTTGCTTTGTTGGCCAAAAAGTGCGTATGCATGTTTTCTTGAATATATTGAGGAAAATACACATACGCCCTTTTGTCCAAGTGCATCATTGTCGACGTTGTGCCACATTTCCTGTGCTTAAAAGGCAATTCCTGTCTACCTCTTGAAATATGTTTCCTTCCATCCTTCCTCGATTTCCTGTCCTCCTCGTTTCCTTCCCTCAGCAGATATTTGGACAATATTTGTCCATTATATCTCTGAAAGTTTGTGAATTCCTGAGACCCTGATCTCCATTTTTCAACTCACTTTTATTCTGAGCTTGCTGCAAACCCGCAGGATTGTTTCAGGCTCTATCTGGGTTCTGGGGCAGCAGGCTGATCTTTTGGTTAAATCTTCTTTGTTACGGGAAATTAGAGTGACCTGTGCCCGTCCAGATACTTACAGCAAATCTCTCATTGGTTCCACATCTTCCCTTTCATCCTCCACACAATTTGCAAAATGTGTGAAACGTGAGGTTAAAGGTGGTAAGTCTCCAAGAGGGGAAATTAAGAGTAAATGGACTGGAATGGCGCACACAAGCACAAGAAGTGGAAAAACGAGGAGCGTTTTAGAAAGCTGTCCGGATCACTCGTTGTCCGATCCTCTAGGTTTCCCATGCATATTTTAGGTATAATAAGACTCCCTGGTGCTTCCCTGGTGGCACAGTGGTTGAGAGTCCGCCTGCCGAAGCAGGGGACACGGGTTCGTGCCCCAGTCCGGGAGGATCCCACATGCCGTGGAGCGGTTGGGTGTGTGAGCCATGGCCGCTGAGCCTGCGCATCCGGAGCCTGTGCTCCACAACAGGAGAGGCCACGGCAGTGAGAAGCCCGCATACGGCAAAAAAAAAAAAAAAAAAATAGACTCCCTGGACCCCCGAGAGTTGGGACCCATGGAATGGGTTGCACACATTATTGCTTTAAATGGTCTGCATTTGCTCACACAACCTCACCAATACTCTCAGCCACAATTGTCCAGCATTATGTCTCATCTTGCTGTGGGTGTAGATGGGGTCAATCCAGGTTGCTTCAGAGCCCCTGAACGAATTCTATAAGAATTTTGCTGTTTTTAAGTATTGTTTTTGAAATTAATTTTTATAATGGGGTTGATCTGATTTTCACTGCCGTGTTTATGCCACTCTATACACTCTTGATTCCCTTACAGAGACATATCAATACATAGGTATTAAGATTCTTTCTCGTCATATATATTAATATGCAGGAAATAGGGGATGTTGAGTCCAGTTCACTGAGCAAGGAGTAGGCCTTGTCTTTTATACGTTAGGTTTATGGAATTGTACCTGTGTTAATATCAAACACTGGTTTTATGCATCAACCCACCTCACCTTTCCCCTTAAGCAGATATAAGAGATTTTTTTTTCTAAATGTGACACAGTGTTCTGTTTTCTAATTCAGCTCATGTGTAGCCACGTTTACATTCCCTTCATAAGTGATATCTTATGATGTTTCTTTTTCTGTGTTACTTATTTCATTTAGAAACATCGTACCTAAATCCAGTCATTATGCTGCTCCTGGGTTTATGACATTGATTCCATGGCTGAGGGATACCCCATAGTATGTAAATACCACAACTTCTTTATCCACTTTTGTCTTTCCTGGGATATTTAAGGTGTACCGAAGTTGATATTTTTGTAAACAGAGCAGCCTTTTAATTTGTGGTGTCTGTTTCTTGTTGATTTTCAGTTTTCCCAATGTATACGCCCATGAATGGAAGTACCCTAAGCTCTGTAGCCCAGTTTTCAGATGTTTTAGGAAACACCGTGGACTTGTCCAGAGTGGCTCTTGACAATTTACATCCCTCCCATCAGCGTAACAAGGCTCACTGTTCCACAGGGCTGTGCAGCCTTTCTACATTTTACAATTTTTGGGGGGATGTTCTGTTTGACCAGTGGGATATGAGACTTATTTGTAGTCCGGATTTGCATTGCCCTGTTTCTTCGTTGGCCAAAAAGTGTGTATGCGTGTTTTCTTGTATATATTGTGGAAAAAACACATACACCCTTTTGGCCAAGTGCATCGTTGTTGAAGTTGTGCCACATTTCCTGTGCTTAAAAGGCGATTCCTATCTACCTCTTCAAATATGTTTCCTGCAGTCTTGCCTCGATTTCCGGTCCTCCTCAGTTCCTTCCCTCAACAGATTTTTGGACGTTAGTTGTCCATTATAACTCTGAAAGTTTGTGAATTCCTGAGACCCTGAGCTCCATTTTTCAAATCGCTTTTTTCTCTGAGCTTGCCACGAACCCTCAGGATTGCTTCAGGCCCTATCTGGGTTTTGGGGCGGCAGGCTGAGGTTTGGATTAATTCTTATTCATGACGGGAAATTAGAGTGACATGTGCCCGTCCACATGCTTTCAGCAAATCTCTCATTGGTTCTACCTCTTCCCTTTCATCCTTCACACAATTTGCAAACTGTGTGAAACATGAGGTTAAATGTGCTGACTCTCCAAGAGTGGAGATGAATAGTAAAGTGACTGGAATGGCAAACCCGAGCACAAGGAGAGGAAAAAGGAGGAGCGTTTTAGAAAACTGTCCGGATCACATGTTGTCCCATCCTCTGGGTTTCCCATGCATGTTTTGGCTATAATAAGATTCCCTTGAATCTAGAGTGTTGGGACCCATGGAACGGGTTGCACGTATTATTGCTTTAAATGGTCTGCATTTGCTCACACAACCTCACCAATGCTGTCAGCCCCAAGTGTCCAGCATTATTTCTCATCCAGCTGTGGGTGTAGATGGGGTCAATCCAGGTTGCTTCAGAGCCCCTGAATGAATTTTGTAAGAATTTTGCTGTTTTTGTGTATTGTTTTTTAAATTAATTTTTATAATGGGGTTGAGCTGATTTTTACTGCCGTGTTTATGACACTCTATACACACTTGATTCCCTTACAGATATATTTGAATACATAGGAATTAAAATTCTTACTACTCAGATATATTCCTCTGCAGGGAATAGGAGATGTTGAGTCCAGTTCACTGACAAAGGACTAGGTCTTGTCTATTATACGTTTGGTTGATGAAATTTACCTGTGCTTATATCAAACTCTGGATTTATGCATCACCCCACCTCACCTTTCCCTTTAATGAGATATAAGAGGTTTTTTTTTCTAAATGTGAGGCTCTGTTCTGTTTTCTAAATCAGTTTATGTGTAGGCCTGTTTCCTTACCCTTCATAAGTGGTATCTTTTTTTTTTAAACTATTTGTTCCTTTTCATTACGACCAAAAAACTATTTATGTATGTAGGTTCTCACCTTTGCCGTTCCACTCACTGACCTGCTTTTTTTTTTTAATCTGTATTTTTTATTTTTTTATTTTTTTGCTTTATATCAAATTTAATCCGTTATACATACTTTGCCAAACCTGCCTCTGAGAACTAAAATTATTGAAGTGATTTCTGCATCTCTACACTGCCTCCTTATGCTAGCATTCTGATTCTATACATAAGGAAAGTCTATCTGACTATGGGTATCACCTTATCTATGACAATTCGACTACTGAATTACAAAAATAAATTTATAAAGTGTTTCTTTTAAACCAATGACTCCAGGCATTATAAAGATACAGTGTAATTTTAAAATGGTAGTATAAATCTCCAATTGATGATATAAATATTTTTTTTCAGCAAAATACATGTTGTTCTGGTGTTTCTGAAATTGGTCATCCCTAAAAATACTCTGTTTGGATATATCCACACATTTATAGGTACAATGTGCTTTTTTCTGGCACTCCCTACTTAATGAATTAATCTTGCTTTAAGATTTTGCTTTTGTAATTTAATTAACCCACAACTTGGCCACTTAATGGATTCATATGCACTATAGTTAAAGAAAGGGAAATGTGTATTATTCATGAAGTATATGCAACTTAATATTGTTCAAGAGTTAAAAAGTGCGCAAAATACTGACGTTTTTCAAAGTATGTGAGTACACAGGCATTATTTGAAATAAGCAATTTCTTAATTATTATTTAAAACACTAAACTGTACTTAAGCCAAAGTTTTTGCCTTCTATGAAATACACAGTAATTTAGGTTTGTCCTGGATTTCAGAAACCAGATATTCCAAACTTAAAAACTCGTAAATTAAAGGGCCATTATTGCCATTATCTAATGATTAATTAAAGGATTTCTTTCAAAAGTGTTAGTCTCTGGTACAATATTGGAAAATAAGTTGGATTAATTTCTATATTGGATATCATATTAACATCCAATGCCACAAAAACACCGTCTACTTAGAATTTTAATTTTTTAATACCCAGTTTGCACTAAGCAAATTACTCACAATTCCCCGATCCATAAATGTATTGTAGATATAGGTCCTACGTCGAAGCTTTAGGCAGTTACTATTTCTTTGAAAACCTTCATATCTCAAATATTATAGGAAAACATAATGAAATATTAGGAGCTATATTTCTAACATTTCCTGAATATGTGATAAACAAAATACTACCAAAATCAAATCCTCCACATCTAACAATTAATGTAGAAAACTTTTCAAAAAAAAAAAAAACTACCGACAATAATGCATGCATCTTTTGAATACAAGAATGATTAGACATCTGAGCTTAAATTCTCTTTTAAAAATGAAAATAAAATTAAAAAAGGATGGCAAGTCTGTTTTCCCCTATCAAAGACCACAAATCCCAGTTTCTGTATGAAAACAAAAACTTGGGGCTCTAAAAGCAGACCCGGTTGTGCACGAAATTACAGTGTACGGAAAGGACTTAAGAATAAACTGAGCTCTGCATACACCAGCCTCTCGCCTCAGGAGCACGCACCTCCCAGCCCTGCTCTCAGCAGCTCTCACTATTTAAAGCCAGATCTGGTGTTTAAATGGAGAGGCGGTGACGTAGGCCTGAAAGCACCTTCCCATCCTGGCAGAGTCCATATTAAGAGTGGCAATGGCTCTATATAAAAAGGGCTGCCAAGGGGAGGAGGACCACAAGGCTCAGGGACTGAAAAGCAGGGTAAGCGGCCGCAGCCATGATGGATCGACCCTAGTCGTCAATGGTAGGGAGCTGGGCTGCCGTGGGCTTGTCTGCATCTGGGACCGGGCAAAAATGTATTTTATTGTGATAATAAAAATAAGAGAGTGGGGTGGACTAGTGATCACATTTTGCCTTGGTGACTGAAAAGGTTATTTATGTGACTGCTTTTTGCAAACTTACATGATCACAAGTAAGAAAAAAGGGACAAACGGTGAGTAGTAGGCAAATTTCAAGGCGAAAGCGGGGCACTTTGACCACTACTGTAAGCTTTGTTTGTTTTGGTGCATTTGCTAGTCGAAGATACGATGGGGGTTTTGCTTCCCCTTCGCCATTTTACCGATTCAGAAGGAACTGAGATAAGTGCTTTTCAACCTTCGTCTTTTTTTTTTAAAACATATAATGGCCCCACTGAAGGCTCTTTAAGCACAACCGCCAAAAAGCCCAAAGTAACCCCCAAAGTAGCCATTAACCTTTCACTGTGTTAAAGTGGATCGCGGTGGGTCTTGGGGATTCACCCAGCCCCCCAAACACGGTTTTTCTTTTGAGGCTGCTCTGGGAGCCCTTCTCCAGGCGGCGCGGCCGGGCCCGCTTTGGGTAGAAGCAGCGGCACCCCTCCAGCCCTCCCTCCTGTCAGCCGGGGTCTGGGGCCGGGGCCGCGCGCTTGCCCCGGCCCAACTGCCCCGCGGCGGCCCCAGGCCCAGTAGGCGCCCCCGCCCTCCCTGCCCGGCGGCCCCGAGCCTCGGCACCCACCCGCCCCCGCTGCCCAGCGCACCGACCCACTCCACCTGAGGTGGGAAGCGGCGGCGGAGGCCGCGCGGGCGACAGAGGAGAGCCGAGACCAGGATTCACGGCCGTCCCCGTCCCAGCCCCCGCCCGATCCGGCCATTGTTGCCGCCTGAATGAAGCCCCCTCCGGTCACCAAACCACGTCCTTACCACGGTGTTTGTATTTGCCGAGTTGGCCATTTCCACACACAACACAAAACGGGGGGCAACCCCGAGAAAAGATAAAAAACAAAAACAAACAAATAAAAATAAAACACCCGGTGACCCAAGCCACCGCAAAATTGGGGGGAAAGATTTTGAAACAAAATCGGATCCTGACGGAGGACAGAGGAGCGGTGAGAGGAGGTAGAGGAGAAGGAGAGCAGTCCTCGGAGCTAAAAACTCAAGAATCGCCCTTAAAAAAAAAAGGCCACGACCCTTAAAGGGACCTGGGGGGTGTTGCCTTCTCCCCACCCCGCACCAAGGAGGGAGTCCAACCTGGTCGCCAATCCATGCGCCACGGCTGCCACCAAAGGCAGCAGTTCCAGCCGAGTGATACCTTATGATAAGTTTCATTTTCTGTGTTACTTATTTCACTTAGAAACATCGTACCTAAATCCAGTCATTATGCTGCTACTGGCTTTATGACATTGATTCCATGGCTGAGGGATATTCCATAGTATGTAAGTACCACAACTTCTTTATCTATTTTTTTTTTCTTTCCTGGGATATTTAAGGTGTACTGAAGTCGATTTTCTTGTAAACAGAGGAGCCCTAAACTTTGGGGTGGCTGTTTCTTGTTGATTTTCTGTTTGCCTAATGTATTAGCCCATGAGTGGAAGTACCCTAGGCTGTGTAGCTCTGTTTTTAGATGTTTCAGGAAACACCATGGACTTCTCTAGAGTGGCTCTTGTCAATTTACATCCCGCCCATCAGCGTCACAAGACTCCCTGTTCGACATGGCTGTTCTGCCTTTATAGTTTTTACAATTTTTTGAAGTTCTGTTTGACCGGTGGGAACTGAGACTACTTTGTAGTGTGGATTTGCATTGCCAACTTGCTTGGGTGGCCAAAAAGGTCATTTGCATGTTTTGTTGAATATATTGAGGGAAAACACATACACCATTTTTGGCCAAGTGCATCATTGTCAAAATTGGGCTGCATTTCCTGTGCTTAAAATACGATTCCAGGGCTTCCCTGGTGGTGTAGTGGTTGAGAGTCCGCCTGCCGATGCAGGGGACACGGGCTCGTGCCCCGGTCCGGGAAGATCCCACATGCCGCAGAGCGGCTGGGCCCGTGAGCCATGGCGACTGAGCCTGCGCATCCGGAGCCTGTGCTCCGCAACGGGAGAGGCCACAACAGTGAGAGGCCCACGTACCGCAAAAAAAAAAAAAAAAAAAAAAAAAAAAATACGATTCCTATCAACTTATTGAAATATGTTTGCTGCAAACTTGCCTCGATTTCAAGTCCTCCTCGTTTCCTTCCTTCAACAGATTTTTGGACGATAGATGTCCATTATAACTCTGCAGGTTTGTGAATTCCAGAGAACCTGAGCTCAGTTTCTCAACTCGCTTTGTTGGTGAGCTGGCCGCAAACCACAGGATTGCGTCTGGCCATATCCATGTTCTTGTGCGGCAGGCTGAGCATTTGGTTAACTCTCCTTCATGATGGGAAATTAGAGTGGCATGTGCCCTTCCAAATGCTTACAGCATGTCTCTCATTGGTTGCCCCTATTCCGTTTAAACCTCTGCAAAAATTGCAAAGTGTGTTAAACAGGAGGTTAAAGACGCTGACTCTCTAAGCAGGGAGATTTATAGTCAAATGGCTGGAATGATGGACCGGAGCACAAGGAAAGGAAAAAGGAGGGGTGTTTTAGAAACCTTTCCAGATCACACGTTGTCCCATCCTCTGGGATTCCCATGCATGTTTTAGCTGTAATAAGATTGCCTGGACCCCAGAGAGTTGGGACCCATGGAAGGGGTTGCACGCATTACTGCTTTAAATGGTCTGCATTTGCTCACACAACCTCACCAATCCTCTCAGCCCCATGTGTCCAGCCTTATGTCTCATCCAGCTGTGGGTGTAGATGTGTTCAGACCCAATTGCATCAGAGCCCCTTAACAAATTCTGTAAGGATTTCGCTGTTTTTGTGTTTTAGTTTGAAAATTATTTTTATAATGGAGTTGAGCTGATTTTCACAGCCGTGTTTATGCCACTGTATATACCCTTGATTCACTTACAGAGACATATCATGACATAGGTATTAAGATTCTTAATAATCTGATATATTAATCTGCAGGGGATAGGGGATGTTGAGTACAGTTCACTGAGCATGGAGTAGGTCTTGTCTATTACACATTTGTTTTATGTAACGGTACCTGTGCTAATATCAACCTCTGATTTTATGAATCACCCCACCTCACCTTTCCCCTTAAGCAGGCATAAGAGGTTTTTTTTTTTTTTTTTTTTTTCGAAATGTGAGACTAATTTCTGTTTTCTAGTTCAGGTCATGTGTTGCCATGTTTACATTCCCTTCATAAGTGATATCTTATGATAAGTTTCTTTTCTGTGTTACTTATTGCACTTAGAAATATCATACCTAAATACAGTCATTATGCTGCTACTGTCTTTATGACATTGATTCTATGGCTGAAGGATATCCCATAGTATGTAAGCACCACAACTTCTTTATCCAATTTTGTCTTTCCTGGGATATTCAAGGTGTACAATAGAAGAGTTTTTTGTAAACAGAGCCGCCCTAAACTTTGGGGTGGCTGTTTTTGTTGATTTTCTGTTTTCCCAATGTATACGCCCATGAGTGGAAGTACCCTAAGCTCTGTAGCTCAGTTTTTAAATGTTTCAGGAAACACAGTGGACTTCTCCAGAGTGGCTATTGGCAATTTACATCCCTCCCATCAGCGTAACAAGGCTCACTGTTCCACAGGGCTGTGCTGCATTTCTAGATTTTACAATTTTTTTTTGGATGTTCTGTTTGACCAGTGGGAAATGAGACATATTTGTAGTCCGGCATTGCATTGCCCACTTGATTCGTTGGCCAAAATGTGTGTATTCGTGTTTTCTTGAATATATTGAGGAAAAAAGCCATACACCCTTTTGGACAAGTGTATCATTGTCGAAGTTGTGCCACATTTCCTGTGTTTAAACGTGATTCGTACCTACCTCTTCAAATATGTTTCCTGCAGTCCTGCCTCAATTTCCAGTCCTCCCAGTTTCCTTCCCTCAACAGATTTCTGGAAAATAGTTGTCCATTATAACTCTGAATGTTTGTGAATTCCTGAGACCCTGAGCTTCATTTTTCACCTTGCTTATGTCTGAGCATGCCACAGACCTCTAGGATTGCTTCAGGCCGTATCTGGGTTCTGTTGTGGCAGAATGAGGTTTGGGTTAACTCTTCTTCGTGATGGGAAATTAGAGTGCCATGTGCCCGTCCTAATGCTTACAGCAAATCTCTCATTGTTGCCACCTCTTCCCTTTCATCCTCCACACAATTTGTGAACAGTGTGAAACATGAGGTTAAATGTGCTGATTCTTTAAGAGGGGCCATTAATAGTAAACTGAGTTGAATGGCAAACATGAGCACAAGGAGACAAAAAATAGGAGGATTTTATAAAGCTGTCCAGATCACACATTGTCGCACACTCTGTGTTTCCCATGCATTTTTTAGCAGTAATAAGATTCCCTTGAATCTAGAGTGTTGGGACCCATGGAATGGGTTGCATGCATTATTGCTTTAAATGGTCCGCATTTGCTCAAAACCTCACCAATGCTCTCAGCCCCAAGTGTCTAGCGTTATCTCTCATCCACCTGTGGGTGTAGATGGGGTCATTACAGGTTGCTTCATAGCCCCTGAATGAATTTTGTAAGAATTTTGTTGTTTTTGTGTATTTTTTTTTTGAAATTAATTTTTGTAATGGAGTTGAGCTGATTTTCACTGCCGTGTTTATGCCACTCTATATACATTTGATTCCCTTACAGACATATTTGAATACGTAGGAATTAAACTTCATACTAGTCAGACATATTCCTCTGTAGGGAATAGGGGATATTGAGTTCAGTTCATGGAGCAAACAGTAGCTCTTCTCTATTACACGTTTCGTTTATGGAATTGTATCTGTGCTAATATCAAACTCTTGTTTTATGCATCACCCCATCTCACCTTTCCCTTTAAGCAGATATAAGAGTTTTTTTTCTAAATGTGAGACTCTGTTCTGTTTTCTAATTCAGCTCATGTGTAGCCATGTTTACATTCCCTTCATAAGTGATATCTTATGATAAGTTTCTTTTTCTGTGTTATTTATTTCCCTTAGAATCATCGTACCTTAATCCAGTAATTATGCTGCTACTGTCTTTATGACATTGATTCCATGGCTTAGAGATATCTCATAGTATGTAAGTACCACAGCTTCTTTATCCACTTTTGTCTTTCCTGGGATATTTAAGGTGTACTGAATTTTATTTTTTTGTAAACAGAGCAGACCTAAACATTTGGGTGTCTGTTTCTTGTTGATTTTCAGTTTTCCCAAATTATACGCCCATGAGTGGAAGTACCGTAAGGTCTGTAGCTCACTTTTCGGATGTTTTAGGAAACACCATGTAGTTCTCCAGAGTGGCACTTGTCAATTTACATCCCACCCATCCTTGTCACAAGACTCCCTGTTCCACACAGCTGTGCTGCCTTTCTAGTTTTTACAATTTTTTTGGATGTTCTGTTTAACCGGTTGGAAATGAGACTACTTTGTAGTGAGAATTTGCACCGCCCATTGCTTGGTTGGCCAACAAGGGCATATGCATGTTTATTTGAATATATTTTGGGAAAACACATACGCCATTTTTGGCCAAATGCATCATTGTCCAAATTGGTCCGCATTTTCTGTGCTTAAAATGTGATTCCAGTCTACTTCTTGAAATATGATTCCTGAAATCATGCTTCGAATTAAAGTCCTCCTCATTTCCTTCCTTCAACAGATTTTTGGACGATAGTTGTCCATTATAACTCTGCAGCTTTGTGAATTCCAGAGAACCTGAGCTCAGTTTTTCAAATCACTTTGTTTGTGAGCTGCACACAAACCCGCAGGATTACATCAGGCCATATACATGTTCTGGTGCAAAAGGAGGAGCATTTGGTTAAATGTTCTTCGTGATGGGAAATTAGTTTGATGTGTGCCTGTTCAAATGCTGAAAGCGTGTCTCTCATTGGCTCCCCCTAATTCCTTTTAATCTCGGCACAAATTGCAAACAGTGAGAAACAGGAGGTTAAAGGCACTGACTCTCTAAGCTGGGAGATTTACAGTAAAGTTGCTGGAATGGTGAACCTGAGCACAATGAGAGGAAAAAGGAGGTGCGTTTTAGAAACCTGTCCAGATCACACGTTGTCACATCCTCTGGGTTTCCCATGCATGTTTTAGCTGTAATAAGATTCCCTGGACCCCATAGAGTTGGGACCCATGGACTGGGTTGCACTCATTATTGCTTTAAATGGTCTGCATTTGCTCACACAACCTCACCAATCCTCTCGGCCCCAAGTGTCCAGCCTTATGTCTCATCCAGCTGTGTGTGTAGATGTGGTCAGTCCTGATTGCATCAGAGCCCCATAACGAATTCTGTAAGGATTTCGCTGTTTTTGTGGTTTGTTTTTGAAATTTATTTTTATAATAGGGTTGACCAAATTTTCACTGCCATGTTTATTTCACTCTATACACTCTTTATTCCCTTACGGAGACATATCAATACATAGGTATTGAGCTTCTTACTAGTCAGATATATTAATCTGCAGGGAATAGGGCATGTTGAGTTCAGTTCACTGAGCAAGGAGTAGTTCTTCTCTATTACACATTATTTTTATGGAACGGTACCTGTGCTAATATCAAACTCTGATTTTATGCATCAATCCACATCACCTTTCCCCTTAATCAGGCATAGGAGTATTTTTTTTTAAATGTGAGACTCTGTTCTGTTTTCTAATTCAGCTCATGTGTAGCCATGTTTACATTCCCTTCATAAGTGATATCTTATGAGAAGTTTCTTTTTCTCTGTTATTTATTTCCCTTAGAATCATCGTACCTTAATCCAGTCATTATGCTGCTACTGTCTTTATGACATTGATTCCATGGCTGAGAGATATCCCATAGTATGTAAGTACCACAAATTCTGTGTCCACTTTTGTCTTTCCTGGGATATTAAAGGTGTAGTTAATTCGATTTTTTTCTAAACAGATAAGCCCTAAACTTTGGTGTGGCTTTTTCTTGTTGATTTTCAGTTTTCCCAGTGTATACGCCCATGAGTGGAAGTACTCTAAGCTCTATACCTCAGTTTTCAGATATTTTAGGAAACACCATGGACTTGTCCAGAGTGGCGTTTGGCAATTTACATCCTCCCATCATTGTTACAAGGGTCACTTTTCCACACGGCTGTGCTGCATTTCTGGATTTTACAACTTTTTTCGGGGGGTGTTCTATTTGATCAGTGGGAAATGAGACTTATTTGTAGTCCGGATTTGCACTGCCACTTGATTCCTTGGCCAAAAAGTGCATATGTGTGTTTTGTGGAACATATTGAGGAAAAATCGCATCCGCCCTTTTGGCCAAGTGCATCATTGTCGAAGTTGTGCCACATTTCCTGTGCTTAATAGGTGATTCCTATCTACCTCTTCAAATATGTTTCCTGCACTCCTGCCTCAGTTTCCAGTCCTCCTACTTTCCTTCCCACAACAGATTATTGGAAGATAGTTGTCCATTATAAGACAGAAAGTTTGTGAATTCCTGAGACCCTGAGCTCCATTTTTCAACGAACTATTTTTCTGACCTTGCCAAAGACTCATAGGATTTCTTCAGGCCTTATCTGGGTTCTGCGGTGGCAGAATGAAGTTTGGGTTAATTCTTCTTCGTCATGGGAAGTTAGAGTGCATGTGCCCATCCAAATGCTTACAGCAAATCTCTCATTCGTTCAAACTCTTGCCATTCATCCTCAAAACAATTTGCGAATAGTGTGAAACATGAGGTTAAATGTGCTGATTCTCCAAACGGGAAATTAAGAGTAATGTGACGGGAATGGCAAATCCGAGCACAAGGAGACGAAAAACGAGGAGGATTTTATAAAGCTGTGCAGATCACACGTTGTCCCATCCTATGGGTTTCCCATGCATGTTTTAGCTGTAATAAGATTCCGCTCAATCTCGAGTATTGGGACCCGTGGAATGGGTTGCATGCATCATTGCTTTAAATGGTCTGCATTTTCTCACAACCTCACCAATGCTCTCAGCCCCAAGTGTCCAGCGTTATGTCTCATCCACCTGTGGGTGTAGATGGGGTCAATCCAGGTTGCTTCAGAGCCCCTGAAAGAAATTCGTAAGAATTTTGTTGTTTAGTGTACAGATTTTGAAATTAATTTTTATAATGGGGTTGAGCTGATTTTCCCTGCCATGTTTATGCCACTCTATACACGTTTGATTCCCTTACAGACATATTTGAATACATAGGAATTAAACTTCATACTAGTCATATATATTCCTCTGCAGGGAATAGGGGATGTTGAGTCCAGTTCACTGAACAAGGAGTAGGTCTTGTCTATTACATGTTTTTTTTATGGAATTGTACATGTGCTAATATCAAACGCTGGTGTTATGCATCACCCCACCTCACCTTTCGCTTTAAGCAGATATAAGAGTTATTTTTTTCTAAATGTGAGACTCTGTTCTGTTTTCTAATTCAGCTCATGTGTAGCCATGTTTACATACCCATCATAAGTGATATCTTATGATAAGTTTCTTTTTCTGTGTTACTTATTTCACTTAGAAACATTGTACCTAAACCCAGTCATTATGCTGCTACTGGCTTTATGACATTCATTCCCTGGCTGAGGGATATCCCATAGTATGTAAGCACCACAACTTTTTTCTTTCCTGGGATATTTATGGTGTACTGAATACGATTTTCTTGTAAACGGAGCAGCCCTAAACTTTGGTGTGCCTGTTTCTTGTTGATTTTCTCTTTGCCCAATGTATTAGCCCATGAGTGGAAGTACCCTAGGCTCTGTAGCTCTGTTTTTAGATGTTTCAGGAAACACCATGGACTTCTCCAGAGTGGCTCTTGTCAATTTACATCCCGCCCATCATTGTCACAAGACTCCCTGTTCCACACAGCTGTGCTGCCTTTCTCGATTTTACAATTCTTTTGGATGTTCTGTTTAACCGGTTCGAAATGCAACTACTTTGAAGTGAGGATTTGCATTGCCCACTTGCT